>NC_079911.1:5460348-5494210 GCF_024868665.1 Triplophysa rosa | reverse complement strand
CATGCTGTTGCCACAAGTTGTTCTTCCATCTCCGCTGTCCAACGTACCCTTGCAGGAGCTTTCGCGGTCGACATTTTTAAAGGTCTGTCAGTCACCTTGCAGATGTGCCTCTCATTGGCTGTTGCGAAAGTACCAACGTCATCACCCCGATTTAAAATCCTAAATATCAAACATGTTTGATATGATCGGGGAGGCCCCGATATCTCTAGGAGCAGATCGGGAGGTGTAAGATTCGATCTGTGAACGCCTCACATTACGTGATAATCTGGGCCGAATCTCGGACCCGATCGAGGTTCTGGACCCGATTATTTCAAAGATTCTCGGGAGGGGAAATCGGGGTAAATTCTGGCCGAGAATCCTGTAATCTGAGCCAGGCTTAAGTGATGTTATTATAAAATGAACAAAGTTTATTGTAGAGAGAAACATAGTTGCGTTCAGATGCCCATTCTAACTCTGCCTAAAACTCTGTTTAGAATTCCAACTTTCGTCTGACTAGAAACACATTAAGCAGGTGGTATTATACCAACATAGAGAGTGGAAAATTACTGCTTCACAACATTGTCTCGTGACGTGATTATGCACCTTGAGAATGAGACCAGTGCAAACTCATATCTACTTGTGAAGACAAAACAAATGCAGCATCCAACAGAATGTAGAATATAACAAAGAAGTGAATATAATCTATAACTAATAAATATATAGCAAAATAAAGAATAAAAGGATAAGAAAATAAATACAACACAAAATGTATGTCTGAACTCTCAAGTCAGAATTTCCTCATCTTTAGGAAATACACACACACAAAGAGGTTGCTTTTAAGAAATTCAGATCCAACGATCTATCAAAATCAAATCATTTTACACACCATTTAAAATTATTGAATGCGATTCTAACACACAGTACTGCCCAACATGATTATTAAAGTTTTGTTTAATTGTATTTTACAAAAATATTTATGACTAATCCTGCACTCTACAAATTTTTGTCCAATCAAATGCTGTCTACAATGAGAACTTTTTCCCAATACCACCTGCTGTTGAGTACCAAATCATGCTTCATGGGTGTGACGTGACTGATATTACTTTGATAGGTCCCGCCCAAACTTCCTGTTTCATAAGAAACGCTCCAGAACAGATAAAAACATGGGGCCCTATCGTACACGCAAGTGTTTTTGCTAGTTTCAGCCCGACGCAGTTCTCATTTTCCCGTCCTGCACTGCCTTGTTTAAATAACAAATGCATTTGCGCTCTTTTGTGCACCCATGGGCGTGCTGGTCTATAAAGAGGTGTTATCAGGCGCATTGTTGGGACGTTGCTATTTTGAGGAACTGAAAGTCAACGGCGCAATGTTTATTTTTGTTATTTAAAGAGCGCTTTTGGGCAGTCGTGGCCTAATGGTTACAGAGTCGGACTCATGACCAGAAGGTTGCCGGTTCGATTCTCAGGGCCGGCGGGTAACGACTGAGGTGCCCTTGAGCAAGGCACCTTACCCCTACTTGCTCTCCGGGCGCTGCAGTGATAGCTGCCCACTGCTCCGGGTGTTCCTGTGTTCACCACTTGCTGTGCGTGTGTTCACTACTCTCTGGATGGGTTAAAAGCAGAGGTCACATTTCAGGTATGGGTCACCATATCTGACTAAAAGGTCACTTTCACACTTTCACTTTCACTTTAGTAGAAAATGCGCCTCTGGACGGGTCCACAATGTGCTTTCACTTTACTTATTAGACAGAGGGAAGCACAGCAGCACACAAACATGTCAAATATAAAAAAAAAATGGATTACAATGTAAAAGATTACTATTGTGTATATAAAGGTGAAAATCCGGCTTGTCCTGTAGATGGTCTGCTCGCGCGCTTTAACCTCACGCATGAGTGCCCGGGTGCGCCGACCGGTTTCCCGTCGTTAAGCTAGCAAAAGTGGATTCGGACACGCCCTGAGTGCACCTGCGCCGTGCGCTTTAGACCATGCGCTTAGATCGTTAAAATAGGGCCCATGGTGTTTAATGTCTTCGTTTCTTTACCTGTACGACACAGATAAGTTCATGTACATGACGACGGCAGTGGACCTGGTGATCACAGAGGTGGAGGAGCCCGTGAGGTTCCTGCTGGAGACACGGGTTCGAGTGTGCTCGCCCACCGATAGGCTCTTCTGGCCCTTCAGCAAACGCAGTTACACCGAAACCTTCTATCTCAAGCTCAGATCGGTGAGGAAACACAAAATGCAGGACCTGACTTTTCAGAGAACTACATTTTTTTAGAATATGCTAGAGAACCAAAAGTAAATGATTTAGAGTAAAAGAATGCATAATAGGTAATGACTACTACCCAAAGGCATCACTAGCAAACTGATTTGCTTTAAAGGTACAGTGATACCTTTAGTCTGGCCCTTAGTAAGATGTTCTCTCTCTCCACTCACAGATGGAGAATAAGGAGAGGAAGAGTAACTCAGACACGCTGTATGAAGTTGTAAGTTTGGAGAGCGAGACCGAGAGAGAGAGAAAGAAGACCACAGTGAGCCCTGGTACCCTGTCTACCGGCTCTCACGGCTCGATGGTGCCCTCCCCGCCCGAGGACGATGAGGAGGAAGGTGAGCGGTCCACGCCGTACTTGTGAATGAAGTGTAAAATACTTGTACTTTTTCTGTACTTAAGGGATAGTATTCTGTCATGAATTACCCACACTCAAGTTGTTCCAAACCCGGATAAATGTCTTTGTTTGGTTGAACACAAAGAAAGATATTTGGAAGAATGTTAGCAACTGAGATTTCTAGGACATCATCGACTACCATAGTAGAAAAAAGTTTTGTATTTTTTTTGTTCTGTTGAACACAAAAGAAGATGTTTTGAAGAATGTAGGTAAAGTAACAGTTCTGGGGCACCTTTGACTACCATTTTAACTTTCTACTATGGTAGTCAATGGTGCCCCAGACATCTCGGTTGCTAACATTTTTCTAAATATCTTTCTTTGTGTTCAACCGAACAATGAAATGTATACAGGTTTGGAACAACTTGAGGTTGAGTAATTAATGACAGAATTTTCATTTGTGGGTGAACTATCCCTTAAAAAAAAATTGTGTTACCTGTATTGTCAATAATGATCATATTATTGATATTGTGTCAATGCTATACATAAGCTAATATAGTGAATTATTCAGAGGCAGTATCGGGTTGACACTCCAACATTTTAGATGTCAGTTTTGTGTATTCAAACATGTGTCAGTTTCATTGTGGATTTTTCAATGAATTTGAAACTGAGCTTTTTATCTTCTCGATTTCTTCTAAAGCCATTTGGTAGCTTTGTGTGTGGATGATAAATTTCAGTGTTTATTTTTAGAAATGATTGACATCCACAATTGTACTTTTTCTGTACTTAAGGTATAGTATTTTCTCATGAATTACTCTCACTCATGTTGTTCCAAACCTGTATAAATGTTTTTGTTTGGTTGAACACAAAGAAAGATATTTGGAAGAATGTTAGCAACTGACAGTTCTGGGGCATCATTGACGACCATAGTAAGAAACATAATTGTACATGTTTTTGTTCTGTTAAACACAAATAAGATATTTTAAGGAATTTAGGAAAGTAAAATGTTCTGGGGCACCTTTGACTATGATTTTCATTTTTTTCTACTATAATGCCCCAGAAATGTCTTTTGCTAACAGTCTTCCAAATATGTTGTGTTTAACCAAACAAAGAAATGTATGCAGGTTTGGAACAACTTAGGGGAGTAATTCATGACAGAATTTTCATTTTTGGGTGTACTATCACTTTAAACAGGTTTCTTTGCAGACTTTGTACATCAAATTCACTTTGAAGCGAAAATCTAAAACCTAAAAATGTATTGTTCCTTTAAACTACTAAATTGAAATGTGGAAACTGTTTTATTAAAAAAAAGACTGGTAACCTAATACATTAAGATACTAATATTTTTACTTGGATACTTTGAGTTTTATTTAGGTAAAATTATATTATATATTTTCTTTAGCATGGTAGGTTAGCCAAAATAAGTTCATATGGAAAAGCTCACTTGCTCTCTCTTCCTTTCCATGCAGACAATGATGAGCCCTTATTGAGCGGATCTGGAGATGTGTCTAAGGAATGTGGCGAAAAAATTTTGGAAACTTGGGGAGATTTATTATCCAAATGGTGAGTCCTTCACAGGATCCAGAGGAAAGCTGTGACTGTGTCGCAGTGATTTATTTTACCTCACATCAACAAAATCCAGCAAACTTTACTAACCTTTATCATTAGACTATATATCCAGGGGTGCACATAAGTTTTTATATCTGGTTCTCAAGAGAGCACCTGGAGATTCGGTTTGGTGCTCACATTGCACATAGTGTGACAAATTATATTTACCTATTAAAAATAAAAGTAAAAAAGTAGTTACTTTTTAATGAACAATAAACAAAATAATAAAGTGGGATAATACTATATTTATATTACTTTTAAGTACACTTAAAATACAATGGTAATGTATTTCTTCTTGTTTTTCTTTTTACATTAGTAAATATTAATTTTCAACACCAATTTTGAAACCTAAAACGACAACCTATTTGGTTTTTGGCAGGTTGATAGGAAGTGCAATTGCGAACGCACATGGAGACTTGCGGTGCGGAGCTAGGATCGAGTATAGCATAGAGAAACACAAGCTGCATGCAAGTATCAAGTTTAAACAGCTTGTCCTATTAGAAAGTTTAAGAGAAGCGGTGTTTTGGTAGACGTGCAGCGCAGCGCAGTGCAGTTCCAGACATTCACAGAGGCTGCGCGTGCCGCGTGCTTCTCTAGTAACGAAAGCAGAACCAATAAAGGCGGAGCTACCAATACTCCGTTTTTCATCATTTACACCCAGATCCCGTTTATCACCGGGAACAAATGAGATATCAGTAGATTTGGCAGCATTCAGCACAAACCGAAATCTTATCCAGTATTACATTTAGTCGGTCTAAAACAGTGATTGTGCATCAAAAGGTTTCAACCATGTCAGTACGCAAATGAGCGTTCTAAACTTATTTACAGAGCGCATTTTTAATTTTGGTCGCGCATGCGCACCTGCGCACCACTTACGTGCATCCCTGTATATATCACTGTTATCGCTATTATTGATCAGTCATGTTGAAATAACTAAAGTGTGATAGTGATAGAAATTCAAAGCTTTGCTCTATAATAGTTTCAGCTCCGTTATGTTGACAAACCTTTCATCCAGAAATATTCAGCAACATGAAACCAGGTGGCATAAGTGATGCCAGAGAACTATGCACTTCTCTATTTACATATTTTTTATCTTGCTGACAAGCCATTCATTTCATTCTAAGCTGCAACCATCATATCATTCACGCTTTTTGGCCTGTCATGTTAAATGATTTGTTCATAATTAAACATCATATCCCATTTTGTGATGTCACAACCACCCCCGCACACCCAACAAAGTGACAACCGCATCTGCAACACTGTCATTAAAGCACCACAGAAGGCTTGTGAGCTACAGGTTAAGTACCAAATTTAAAGAGATTCCCGCGGAGATGAATGGATTCACATTTGCATATTTACATTTAGATTACAGGTCGTCTTGTACACATCTTGCTTCTCTGTCATTGGTAAATAGCTCCAGTGTGTCTTCTGCATAGGGAATATCTTAAAAAATTGCTTCCCACCCCACACATTCCCGTTCTCGGACCAAAAAACCTACACACACTGTTTCTAATTTGAGAAGTCATTGACGGGAGGGAAATGAGAGCGCTGTTTTAATGAGGAGCACTGAAAGAGAGGGCCAGAGCTGCTAAATGGACGAGGGGATGGTGAGATGCTGATAAGGGTCTTATTATGATTATTTCCCGCTCTCGGTCCTCTCATTGTTAGTTAATCAAAACCTCGAGATGAATTCAATTAAAAAGCTCAGGAATTTAATTACAGGCCTGCGACTGTCTGTGGAACACAGCTGTATCTTTGTGCGTGTGTTGTGCTCACATCTGGAGCTCTGGATTTTTTCCCTCTGAAACAGAGATTCAGTCTTTCTTTTACATGCCATGTAGATATGATTACATAAAATTATTCAATAAAATGTTTAAAGGGGTTATATGACACAGCTGATATGACTATTATGGTTTGTTTTAGATGTAATGCAATGTGCATACACAATTTAAGGTTTAAAAACGCTGTATTTTCCACATACCGTGCATGTTTGTATCTCATCTTTGCCCCGCCTCTCTGAAACGTGCAGATTTTTACAAAGCTCATGGCTCTGAAAAGCGAGGTGTGCTGTGATTGGCCAGTTAACCAGTGCGTAGTGATTGGTCGAATACTACAAGCGTGTGACGGAAATGTAACGCCTCTTACCATATTTGGAACTTCAGGTTCCTCTTCAATTGTACTGACAGGTACGCCCACCTTACTTGCGTATACATTTGGGCGGTCTTAGTCAAATCATACCACGAACTGACGTAGATTTGTGGGGGTGTGGTTACACGAGGCGTTTCAGGCAGGTCTGGGTGAGCATTCGCTTTTAGATGGAATGCATCTTTTGTTCCGACACTTTCATTTTTGCAATTTTACGTGTCTTATACATGCATGGGCAACTTATAACACACCAAAGACACAGAAAAACACGTGTTCGCGCCATATGACCCCTTTAAAAAAGATACAAAATTACTACACTGACCAAAATTATAAACGCAACACTTTTGTTTTTGCCCCCATTTTGCATGAGCTGAACTCAAAGATCGAAGACTTTTTCTATATACACAAAAGGCCTATTTCTCTCAAATATTGTTCACAAATCTGTCTAAATCTGTGTTAGTGAGCACTTCTCCTTTGCCGAGATAATCCATCCACCTCACAGGTGTGGCATATCAAGATGCTGATTAGACAGCATGATTATTGCACAGGTGTGCTTTAGGCTGGCCACAATAAAAGGCCACTCTAAAATGAGCAGTCCGGCATCACCCACGACATTCATTCATACGTAACTTTGTTAAATCCATTGAAGAATCATTTTCTTCTTCAGCAATCGTGTTTTTTGACGTTCCGGATTCTCGCAGCTTCACTATGAGATACGCACAGTGCAGGTGATTCACGCATCTCTCTCTCTCAATTTTATCTCTCGCATTTAAAGCAGAGGAGTGCTAGAACTGACGAAAATAACCATCATTTTCACCCATTTGATCAAAAATTGTACTGCAAACATCAATAACAGCTTTTAACTTGGCAAATGACCATGGTAAAAGCGGGCAATCCACAGCTAGCCGTGCGTTAAAGGGTTTTAATGCGGAGGCCAAGATCAAATCCTTTAAGATGTGGATTATCCCGCTTATACCATGGTCATTTGCCAAGTTAAAAGCTGTTATTGATGTTTGCAGTGTAATTTTAGATCAAACAGGTGAGAATTACAGTGATTTTGTCAGTTAAATTTCAAATGTAATCAAACTTACTGGAGCTACCCGTGCGTTAAAGGGTTTTAATGCACACCTTCCAGCCAATCAGAATCCAGTATTCAAACAGACCATGGTATAAAGGATTTTAATGCACGACGTGGAGGTGAAGAACCACCCGACGCGAAGGGGACGCCAATGGACTATCCCTTACTTAGTTTATTTTAGTTCCATATGGAAATCAAGCGTCCATCTGTTTTGAAAAGGAACATTTCCTCCACAAACAGTAAGGTTGCATTTTGCTCCAGGTTTACCACACTGAGGTTTGTTAAAGGATTGAACAACAGTAATAGTGAAGCTTGTCCTAGCGACTGCCATCAAAATGAAGCCACGTTGTTTTAATAAACACATTTGCTTCCATGTTTCCTACCACACAGATCGATTGGCATTGCAAGCTCATCAGAGGACAGAGCACAACACTGGCTTTAAGTGAGCCTCTCACGCAAATGACAGTAGAATTTAATGTCACAAACAGAGTCGTGTTGCGCCGAACAAAGTGTTTATTATTGAGAGAAACGGGACGATTGGGATCAATCCAGTAGTATTGCATTTGGCATGAAAGTGATTGGTTCGATGATTTCCCCGGTGAAGATCCTTGAAGGTAAAGGTTTGTTCATATTACAACACAGTGAGAGTATGAACTTTCCCTTTAATCATTACGGAAAATGGGCATCAACGTTATAACATTCCATAAACAAACAAATGCTTGTAAACACTCATTGAGTCACTTTGCCTCCAGCAGGTTGAGATTGTCTTAGAGTCTCCCAAATGAAAGATCCCACTGATGTTCTTGCCGATCTTAAAGGGATAGTTCAACCAAAAATGACAATTCTTTCATAACTTACTCACCCACGTGTCATTTTAAACCTGTATGAGTTTCTTTTTTTCTGCAGAACACAAAAGAAGATATGCTGGTAATTGGCATTTACTTTCATTGTTGGACACAAAAGCACACATTTCTCAAAGTATCTTCTTTTGTGTTACACAGAATCATACACAGGTTTTAAACATGAGGGTGAATATATAAACATTTTTGGGTGAGCCATGTTTTGAAAACGATCTTATGGAATACAAAACAAACCATACCACAGTGTTGCTTCTACAACAAACCGACAAACAAAAAGAATGCAGTTAAAAGGCCTTAAAAAATTTTTTTTTACATTTTCTTGTTCGTTTCAGAGAAAAACAATATTTTTCTTGTATCCTAAATAAGCAAACACATTTTCAAATGTTTTTTTTCCCAATTCAGAGATCTTGATTTTTTTGTTGTTGCGGTCACTACATTTGACGGGTGAAAAAAATGAAAGTTTGTTTATTCAGGTCAAGAGTACTGATCTTGACAAATTATGAACTAAAGGGATTTTTTGGGTTGTCACATGACTGCAAATACCATAGATTTTAATAGTGCCGAATGTTTATTGACAAACAGTCAATGTTTATCCAATCTCAATTGAACATTAGTATGAAACATTGTTGAAATCCCACGTTTCTAAACGATAGTTTAATGTTCTCTCAGGTAGGCGGGACTATCCAAAAAACAGCCAGTATTTAAAACAATGATATACATAATTGACATAATCGTCTGAAACGAGTTTTAATCTACCGTGCCTCATACAGTTTTGTGTTGACATTTTATGCTTCTTCCCTCCCACCTGAAAAGCATCATACAGTATTTATCCATTCATCATTGTGTAGACGCAACATGGATGCCTCTTCTTAAATCCAATTGCATTGTAATTCAAGATATATCCATAGCTCCCATTGATTTTTGTAATATTTCATCAGGCATCTGAACTTGGCCGTGCGACCCAAGCAGCTCCCGGCATTGGTCCGCAGTGGCGTCCCAGAGGCCTTGAGAGGGGAGGTATGGCAGCTGCTGGCCGGATGTCATAACAATGACCATCTGGTGGAGGAATATCGCACACTCATAACTAAGGTAGGAATATAGTTCCTTTCCCACTTTTCACGTGCTCCATTACATTTACATTTACATATATTCATTTGGCAGACACTTTTATCGACGTACAAGTAGGAGAGCATATAAACATTTTGTCAACATGCTAAACAGTACCGTTAGTTTACAAGGCCATAAAAAAATTCACAAGCCTAAAAAAATCTAGCGCCCAGACATAGGGCCAAACTCAGCTTAGTCCTTATCTTACACTACACATCTTTAGCAAAGCATACAGTTTTGTGACCACATGCACATGATTTCCATGGTTTGAGTCAGAAACAAGCAGAGGTTTCCTCTCAGTTTACTTGTTAGTTTGGCTTCATGCTCGCAGTGATTTCACTGGGCAAGGCCATGTCAGCTATCATTACGTAAAGAAAACATCCCGCAGCGCTGAGGTCCCAGGTGGCTTCAAGATGTTCCTCGCTCCCCCCGATTGCGCACACCCACCCCAAAGTCCAAATAAACCTGACACACTGACTTTGTGTGAGATGGTTAGGACTTCTGAATGTATAAGTCTGTCTCTCAACATCGAATGAATCTTAAATGAAGCTACTTTTGTATGACTGCAGGCTTTTAAAGGAACAGATGAAACTCTATCCAAACCTGATGTTGGATCACTCTTGCACACAAACCCAATTTGTTTTTCTAATCTGATCTTTAGAACTGATTGTTGTTTTGCAAGTCACGAAATCGGGTGTTGTCGGTTGCTATTGTAACGATATAAACAACTATGGAAAACTTTAAATTTCAGGTCATCATAAGGCTGCGGCACTAAACTCACAAAGCATACGTGACCAAAGCTGCACGCACAGTTCGTTCACTTCCTCGCTATTTGTCGCATAGCGAATTTCAGATAATAAATCATTTCAATAATTTCAAATAAAAATTAACATGTTTGCACACTGCGCATGTAGTGTGACATTATATATGCATAATACGTTTTTTAAATTGTATGTGATTGTGGATGTTTAGTTTGTAGACGATCACTTATGTATTTGTTTGCTATTCAGACTACTAAAAACTAAATTAATTTAGGTTGGATAGGTTAAAAAGTAACATTTTTGAACAATAAAAACAAAAGTATTATAGTAAATAATAAGAATTCAAACTTTCTAGAACCCTATACGACAAATGCGGTTATTGGTAGATGCGCTCTTGTTGTTAAGAGTTATTTTTGACAAGTACAGATTTAGCCAGTTCTTTGGAATTAAATAAATACTGGGAATCCTTCTGCAAAACACAAAAGAAGATATTTTGAAAAATGTTGGTACCAAAATCCATTGGTCCCCATTGACTTCTGTTGTATGGACACAAAACCAATGCAATGGTTTTTCAAATATAATTCTCTTGTGTTCTGCAGAAGAAAGAAAGTCATACAGGTTTGATATGACAAGAGGGCGTGTAAATTATGACAGAATTTCAGTTTTTCCGCTAGGATTTTGTGAAACTGTGGCGCTTGATGATGTCACACGCTAATTAACATATTTGTGACGTCGTCAAATCGTTTTAATACTGCGTTCAAGACACCTCAGAAGTGGGATATTTCCCACCACAAACCCGAAAGTAACGTCTGGATTTACTTACATTAAAAGTATTTAGTATTAATGTTAATTAACATTATTAACATTAATGTTACTAATGATTTAGGAGCATTAAAACATTACAAGTATCTTTTAACATTAAAAGAGCACCGTTACATGAATTATTTCCGGTTTGAAGTGTGAATTATCGAATTTTACCAAAAGACACTAGGTGTGTCGTTATACGTGTCTTCTGGACAAATGCCGCTAAAGGGGTCGGGAAACTCGCTAAATCTAGTGAAAGAGTTGCAAACTTGGCAACAATGGCCGGACAAATTATGAATGAATGGGAAACATTCTGGGAAATGGTAAACACTGTAGTCAAGGCGGGGAAGGATTTTTGGCCCACCAAGGCTAAATGAATGTAGCGGAAACACTAAATTTTCATTTTGAGGGTGCATTATCCCTTTAAGTTTAGAGTACTTTAACTTGAAGACCTAGAAGTAATTGAGACACTTAAAGCAAAAAAAAAACACAAAAAGATATTTTGAGAAACGTCTCTGTGGTTTTGTGCCCATACAATGTAAGTTAATGGAGGTCAATCTTGTTTGGTTACCAGCATTCTTCAAAATATCTTCTTTTGTGTTCTGCAGAGAAAAGTAAGCCAGACAGGTTTGGAATTTCATCCCACTGTAGAACAGGTCCCTTTAACAGGTTTGATTTGTCGTAAGGGTGATATTTGTGTGAACTATCCTCTTTTTCCAGATTCATGCGTAAATCAACTTTTATATGCACTGCGATTATTTTTAGGATTTTTACATTTCTTACACACAATCTGTTATAAGATTATAGAAGCCAGACCCGGCAGTAACCAGGCTGACTTTATAGTGAGCACTTGATGAATGGTTATTTCCACTCAGCTGTTTCCACCTAGGACTCTTCACCGTCCGCCACTACACTTCCATACCGTTGAACTTATACGAGGTTCGAGTGAAAGCTAAACCGCTAACCACACACTCCGTCTCCCGTTGCGTAATGACAAATGAATTAGTTTTTGTAACCTTACAACCAAAAGAATTGCTGGTGTCGCTGATACTAACATTCATTCAGTAACAACAGATGTCAACTAGGAAAATGCTGCACATTAACGCTTTGCCATGTTTTGTCATGTATGTGTGCGTGTTTATGACTGATCCCTGGGAACCATGGTGATTCATTTCTTAAAAGCGTTGCACAAAGAATAGCTTGCTGAGTTTTGCTATTGTGTATAATTCAATGGAAGCATTGAATGGCCCACATTTCTATTTTGAGTTGTTGATGCAGTGGCCGGCTGCTCTACAGTTCAATGCTTACGGCGAATTAAGCAACGGAGTGACTTTGATGAAACAGCCCGTCTCCGCTTCCAATAAACGTCTTACTGAGAAATATAGAATTTCCAGAGTTTGGAGAGAAAGGTGATATATTTGGGCTGAATGACGAGTGTTGATTTTCACCAGGTCTGGGGTCATAAATACTGGACACGTCTTAACACCATCGCCTTAGTGATGACAGGTGTGATGTAGTTCTGTTAAGTGCATTCACCTTTTCCATTTATTCATCAAAAAGTGCCTCTTCATTTATTTACACTTGTTGCCATGGGAACAACGGTGGGCAGGTATGTACCGCAATGAACGGTGTAAAGACCACAGGTGATTGATTATGACATTTATTTCAATTATAAATGAGGGTGAATCCCCCACCCTGCTGACAGAGCCAGATCAGGTCTTAGCTGGTCTCCCAGTTTGATTAGGCTGGATTTGGTGGTTTTAGGGGGGGTTTGGAGAAAAGAAAAGACTTGCCAAACCAGCTGAACGAGCTGGTCAAATACTTTGATTTTAATAGTCACACAGCAAGAAAAAGAAAATTTGTATAGGAAAAAGTTGCATCGAGAATTGTTTTGTCATCGCAGCCCTCTGAATCGTAATCGCATCGTGTCGTGCCTAGAGATTCCCACCCCTACCGATGGCCGTAAAATTCAAATCAGACGTCTTCCGTGTCTGGAATGGATGTATTCTTGATTCTATAAGGTAACAATAATATAATAAGATAACCTTGTTTGAAATGGGTTTGGCTAAAATAAAATTTTGGTTTCGTCTATACTAGGTACTTATACTGACTTAGAATTGCATTACTAAAAAGAGACTAAAATACAATTTTCATTGACTAAAACTAGACGAAAATAGTCATGGATAATTCTGACTAAAATAAGACTAAAATGCTCAGACTTTTAGTCGACTGAAACTTGACTAGACTAAAAAGAGTATGAACGTGACTAAAACTAATAAAAACTAAAATGACAGCTTGACACAAAGACTAGACTAAAACTAAAATTAAAACAGGCTGCCAAAAACAACACTACTTCCAACCCACCCCAAACCTGCCTAAATTCGGTTGTTTAGTCTGACGCCACGCGCACCACCATATATGGAAGGTCATATACTGTTTCCGGGTCCAAACGCTCAATAAGATGCTATAGTCAAACAACAAAACATGCTAATACACGGTCATGGCGAGCTGTAAAGCTATCAGAAAACCACGATCCTAACCTTTATCTTCGTAATCAATATTCAAATATTGATGTCGGAGATTCCTAAGTCTGGAGACTGTAGTGTATACTGTGAGTAAATAAATGCTCCGCTTAAATATGCGATGTGAGTTAACAGTGCTCACTAGCTGTTTTTGACAGCAGCAAAAGCACACAGACCAACCCCTATAAACTAAATATGTTATCCTGAAAACAGCTTATGCAGCATGATGTTTTCAATGTTGAGGTTACAAATCTAATCAAGTCATTACGCAAACAGGCATGAAGCCCAGTTCCCCACTCAGCCATCATCTGCCTGCCTCCTTATTTTCATAATGGAATTGTGTTAGACCGTCTGCGATTTGACATGCTAACAAGTATCAGCACACAGCCATTGTGTTTGCTCTGTCCTCGTCCGCATGTCGGGCTGCATTTTTTCTCCACATACTATTACCAGATGTGCCTGTGTCCATAAACACAGACACAGAGGTCAGACATACAGACACGGATTTCTCTAGACGCTCCTTACACACCACCCCATGTGGTGAAAGAAAACAAACAGCTAACACAAAGCCCGGCCTGTTAGTTAGTCGTCTTCTCGCATCACGTCGCAGCATTCTTAACACGCTTTGATAAATAACTGCCTCAGTGGTGGGTGTGTATTCGACGAATAGTTTATATATATTAAATATCAAAATGAACATATGAAGGTTAGAGTAGATGGTTACAGAATTGTTCCTTTTGTGTGTACTGTTCCTTTAACAAAACACACAACGCAATAGAACGTCTGTATAAAAATAGCATTGTTGGTCTGTGGGGTTAATGTCACGGAATATTCAGGACGCATGTGGGGGTTCATGAAGGAAGATTGTGGGTGGTCTGTATGGCAGGATTTCTGTGGGTCTCAGCAGCAGCAGTGATGCTCAGGTTCGAGTGTTTGGCTGACTGCTGATGTAAAAGCTGCTGTCTCACTCTGTCATGGGATGAGTACGTGCCGTTTGTGTTTTTATCGAGTCAGGCTGGCTCGGTCTCGTGTAGCCAGACCTTTGACTAAATAGCGCAAAGGTTTTGTTCACATGGCAGCTTGTTTTGGTTAAGAAACGCCCCTTTAATTCAATTCAATTTCATTTATATAGCGCTTGTCACAATTTTCATTGTTGCAAAGCAGCTTTACACACATTATAATTAATAGTTCATAATGATAATAATAATAATAATAGATTCATAAAACAAAGAAATTATAAATAAGTAAATAAAATAACAAGTTATTCACTATGCAATGTACATTGCTGAAACAACTAAAATAACTACTATATTAGATTTTAAGAAACTAATTTAATTTAATTTAAGCATATTTTTTATACTATTATAATGTGCGTACTACATTAGACAGGAAAAGAATGATTGACATGTAAAGCGACTAACCAAAGTTTGTTGTTGTGAATTTTTAATAGATTTCACCAGAATAATAACTCAATGTGAAAACAATGGGCCGTCAGGCTCTGCACAACCAAATGTAGTTAATAAAACTATTTTACAGACATATTATGATTCATATTAACTAAATATGTCATTCCAGCTGGAATTGCACCAAATGGAGGAAATGAGATGTATATTATATAAACAGGACAAATTATAATACAAAGAATTTGTGTAATACCATCAAATGTAGATATGTGTACATTAGCATGTGACAATTTACAGATAATTATTAACAGTTACTTATTAAAAATCTTGTTAAACTTTTTTTTGCCATAATATTATGTATTCTTTGTATTTCATCATTTTTCATGCTTTTTATTATTTCTTATTCTAGACATTTTTTACGCCTCTACTACTGTCTGTATTAATATGTAATTACTCTAAAGCTGCTTTGCAACCATGAAAAATAATAAAAAGGGCTGTAAAATGAAGTGGAATTAAATCAAATTGAGAAGACATTATTCAGAATTTTAAAGTTTTGTTTTACAGTTTTTATGAATGTCTACGTTATTTGACGCCAACCCTTTGTGTCCTTACTTCAGGACATTATGTACAATATGCATCAGACGGACATTGAAGAATTGAACGGCTCATGAAAAATTGGAAAAACAACATAAACAAACGTTACGTGGCTCAAACATAACTTCTGGTAGACCTCCTACGCAAACAATCAATAACTGTTGGGTAGTTTTACTTTAATTCAATACAATTAATATACAATAAAATATTAATATCAATTCATATCAATATCAATTAAATATCAAATAAATAGTTATTTTATAACCAAACACAGATTTGAAGTTAACTATGAAAGGATGTTGGATGGAAAAAATATTTCTAGAAATAAGCGAACAACACCCGGGAACGCAGCAGCATGACATTGAACAAACTGTACCTCTGCTTCCTTTTTGTCCGTGTCATATGAAATGTGACGTTCACTCAGGTCTATATCTTTCTACATTTTCAGCAAGCTCTGCGTCTCTCCATCTTACATACGTTCAGCTCCTCCATCCTTCTTTATTCCTTCGTCTCCTCTTCATTGTCCTCCTGATGGATGAGCCCGATGTCAACTGCTCCCCACCTTACTGCCGGCCCTATTTTTAGCCCCTCGTGTTTCCAGGCTAAGGGGATGCGTGAAAAAGGGGACCGCGCGTGTTTGTGGATTCTGACTGAGGATGTCTCATGATTTTACTTTTTCAGTGAGAACAGAACGCAGATAACAAGAGCTGGAATACAGAAGGCCCAAAAATGCAAATGGGGTATATTGAAAAAAATTAAAAACAGTCAATTTGACCTATCTGTATGTCTTGTGGGACACTCGGATGATATGAGTCATCCATGCACATAACCACAAATAGTGTATAAGCATGTCCCATTAACACATTCCTTTGTGCCGTAAAAAATCTTAATTCCAAGTGATTTGTTTGTGTATTAATAATCATATTTTAGAAAATATCAATCATTATTTTCTTGTGCTAGGGACTGTGAGGTTATATAGTGCAAGGGTTAGGCTGATACAGGACATGGGAAGATAAATAGTCTCAAATAAGAACAGGCAGAGAATATCTTTGAACTAGGTATATGCGTGTTGCTGTGCATTCTCAAGCACTATTTTTGGGTTCAACTGTGCTTAAATTACATTACATGGCAAAAGTCAGTTGTTTGTTTTCTGTTTGCTGGACATCATATGGAGTCTGTCTGGAGTGCATGAAACAATTCGTGCATGCTTACTGTACACTATTTTTACATCCATATTGTTGTATTTGTATTGTATTTGTATGTATTGTGAAAGGTGTTGGATCCTAGATCCAGGTTTTTTTATTGTTTTACTTCTGTACACACTATTATACTTATGGTACACACTTATAAAGGAGGATCAAGTGTAATCACCAACAATATGTAACATTATTAATTTTCTTTCACTTTAAGAAGTATTTTCAATGTGTGGGTTCTGTTTTTTTAAGGCTGTGCATTACTAATGGCTGCTATATGCAGTGTTGTGGTTCCTAAATTAAGTATGACCTCATTACAAGTCTTTGTTTTAAAGACATTTATAATTCCGTCTTATTTCTGGGACTTTAAAAAACGCTAGCATAACATGCTGACCTCCCGCTGTTTTCTGCACGTGTCCCCATGTGAGCAGGAGGGAGTGCGTGGGAGGAATGTGGTGTTCGAATAGCGATAGGGAAAAAGGCCAGTGCGTGAGAGAGAGCAACATGGGTTTTAGCATTTAAAAGAGAATAAAGTATTTGTTTAGTCTGTAAAACACTGAACGCAATGGATTGTAATTGCAAGGGGATGCCTCTCTCCACTCGTGCTTCTCCATTCGCTCAGTGGCTCAAGTGGAGGATGGGAGGAGTTTCAGCACTCCTGCTGCAGCGGAGGGAGGGAGGGAACACAGATGCATCAGTGCCACAGACGGGAGAGAGAGAGGCTGCTTTCTGCATCACACCACTCTATCCCTCATTTACATTCCAGACGCTCGCTCCTCTCCGGAGAGCTCCCTTCTCTGTTTGAAATGCCAATCACCACTGGCTGTACCTTCATCCTCGATCACGCACACATCCTCCGTGCAAATGTGAGGGAGCTGGGAGCACGACACGTGATGAGGAGATTCCCCACTTTTCGTCCGAGCGACGACTGAAGTTGCTGCACAGATATCCGACTCTGGAATTCGGCCTTTTTGAGATGTATAGGAATAAACAACTGGACTCTGTTTTTGTGAGGGTACTCCTGTGCTGACATCGGACTACTAACCGTTACTCGGAACTACTGAAGGATTTCCTTTTATTTTTCTTTGTGGACGTCCTGTGCCTGCAACTGGCCGCTCAGCTGTGCTTCGTCCTGGTAAGACAGGACTGATAGAGGAAGAGTGTGTGTGTATGTCCTGTACCGCTGCCGTTTCCTCCGGAGTTTAAGCTTGACTCACTACCTGCTGCCACCGGTTAGACTCTCCGTAGGATTCTGTCATCGCACGTGTGGGGGCGTTATTTAAAGGATTTCTGCAGAGCGGTGGCTCAAGTACTGCTGATATGCCAGGCACCTGGCATGGACACCTTCCCCGTGTCTATCAGGGGCAGCCTTACCGCGGCCAGCATTTGCTGAGTTAGGCCCCCAAGGAACTACCACCCTAACTGTGCACCCTCAACAAGATGAACGGAACTGAGTTGAACCAAAGCACAGAACCCTTCTGCCTGCTGAACATTGGCTACTCCCAGATCTTCAACACCTGCTTGCTGGAATTAGCAGTTATTCTCTTTTTGACAGTGCTCATCATCTCCGGGAACTTGGTGGTTATGTTTGTATTCCATTGCGCTCCATTGCTCAGCCATCATACTACTAGCTCCTTCATACAGACGATGGCGTACGCAGACTTCCTGGTCGGGGTCAGCTGTCTCATCCCTTCACTGTCTCTCCTGTACCACCTGGAGGGTTTGAACGAGGAACTCACCTGCATGGTCTTTAGCTACATGGTCTGCGTTTTGAAGAGCGTCTCCATGGCCTCACTGGCATGCATTAGTGTCGACCGTTATGTTGCTATCACCCGGCCTCTTTCCTACGCAGCTCTCGTCACACCTTGCCGACTTCGCACCTGCATTGCCCTCATTTGGCTATACTCCGCGCTCATCTTTCTGCCTACTTTTTTTGGTTGGGGCAAGCCGGGATACCACGGTGATGTCTTCAGGTGGTGTTCCTCCTGGGACACTCAGCCCCTCTTTACCGCCTTTATTGTCGCAGCCCTCTATGCACCGGCTGCTTTTACCGTTTGCTTCACCTACGCTCACATCTTCCGGATCTGTCGGCAACATACTCGGCAAATCAGTGAGCGGAGAGCACGCTTCGGCCCGCAGGAGCCTGAGCCGGGTGAGCAAGCATGTACGGACAAACGCTACGCTACCGTGCTCTTCCGCATCACTAGTGTGTTTTATCTGCTTTGGCTACCCTACATCATCTACTTTTTATTGGAGAGCGCTGGGATATACCACCATGCCGTTGCATCGTTTCTGACCACATGGCTGGCCATCAGCAATAGTTTTTGCAACTGCCTCATCTACAGCCTGTCAAACAGCGCCTTCCGCAAGGGCCTCAAGCGCCTCTGTCTTCTTTGTCTGCAACGTACGGACACCAAGAAGCCCCTGGGAGATCCACAGGGCCTTCAGCGCCCTGCCTGCCATGTGTAGTTCTTTCTGTTGGCAAAAGAAGTGATGGCAAGTGTTTTGTCAAGTTAAAACGGATACTGAAGATTTGCATCTGCGTCCGTATACCGTCCCGGTTTGTCAGGGCGTTTTGAATGAGGCAGGACCACGAGTTTGGTTTGCCTGTATGTTGCAGGATAACATTCGAGGGAGAAGCCGACCGCTGGCCTGGGTAACTGGAGATAAAGTGGACAGTTATGTGAAAGTGGGCTGCTCTTATTGTTCCAGAGCTGTCAGGAGTTGAGTTGATGATAGGATATGTAATGCGGAAGGATGAAAATCTCATTCCATGAGACAGAATTGTGTTTTAAAACATTTTCAGGTTACAACAAAGTAAATTCTGAAATTTAGGCCACAGTGCTGTTTTAGAGACCGGATAAAGTTGAGCTCATTACTTTCCATCTTAATTTAGCTGATCTGTAGATTCTGTGGTTTGATTTTATCGGCCTTTGTGCACTGTTGACTTTTAGTTATGCTTACGTGGTCAGCATAGGGGGAATGAATAGCTTGTGTTTTCCCTCCCAGCTGTTTAAATGCAGGTACAAAGAATGAGTCCTGCTAGACTAGAACCGTGAACATTATTTGCAAGATATTAAAAATCTTCCATACTCTGCATCTGAATCCCAGCCTTTGACCTGGTTTCAGACTCTTTAACTGACTCTTTTTTTGTAATATACCCAAATTTCTTTCCACGTAATTTCCGAGGATAATCTGATCACGACCCTGCTCCCAGTGGAGGAATGTGTTTGTTAGATCAGCAGTGATTTTTGTCTCGGGGCCAGCTATGAGTCTTGACCTTCAGCAATCCGAATTAACGTTTCTTAAAAGCTCTTTTCCCAAAGACCTGAATTATACCCTTCAGCGATGTCGCAATGACACAGCCTTCCCATTTTATGCTTGTTTAATGCCATGGAGGGATTACATAACCGTGCCGCTGGTCAGAGGACATCATCCTTATAAAACACGTTAAAACAACAGCAAACAGACTCCCCATTCTGCCTGACGTATTATAAACCCTTGAATGGACATGAGATTAACTTTCTTGCTAAAAGATAAAAAAGTCCTTTGAGGATTGTGGGGGATTTGACTTTGATCTCAGTTTAATTGTTTTGCCTACTGGACGGAGTGACTTTTTGACATGACCTCTGCCCTGAAATGTCCGTCCTGTGGAAATATCTGCCCGTGCTTAGTTTACTCGCATGGGTTGCAGGGAGTTTTAGTGGATTGGGTAACATCTGTGCAAACGCATTAAGAGAATCTCACTTAAAATGTCACATTATGTAGTTCAGCACACCACGCAAACAACATGATCCAAACAGCTGTCAACAGACCCTTAAGATGCTCAGCTCTGCAGTGTTCAAAGTTGCTTGGATTGGGTCTCAAGGTGGATTTGGACCATGCGCCAGGGTGAAAACTACTGAAACGACGTCAGATGTCGGAGAGGTCAACGCTTCTTGCATGTACATAGTTTTTAAAGACAGATTAGCAAAAAAAGACTCTTATTGCGCTGTGATATTTGTGTCTATGACGCTTAAAAAAGACATTCTGTGTATAACGCACGTGTTGAGGTGCCAAGAAAATAGAGGGCAAATTATGCTCTTTTTCATTCTTTGACTGTGATTATGAATTTATTTTTTGGACGGTACTGTTAAATATCGGTTCTTACGCAGAGATAGCTTTGTTCTTATAGCTGACCAAAGTAACAATATTTATGTTTTTAATCATTCTTTTTATTCTTAAACATATACAGGAACCACACAATCAAAATACTTGTTTTGAAAATTCATATATATTTAATTGTATTTCGTGTAATTATATTCATGGGGATGACCTTAACCGTCCCTTCAAATGAACATTGGGGAGGATTATGTGTTGTATCCCATAATAGAAGCGTTTTGTTAGACACTATGAGAAAAAGGACCTAATTTGATCACTCAGTTTACTGTAAAAAAATTATCTATTTTTATGCTAATGTCTGAATTGCCTATAGACTTGTCTGTGTCTCTTATGAAGTGTTGAGCCTTTGATAAGTGATGTGATGATAGTCAGAACCGCTTCTGAGCTGCCGTGTCGTGACAGGGCGCTGTGCAATACTACCATTGATTAGAGAGAATACATCGCACACAATAGAAAAAGGGCTTTTATGTTCTCTAAGTGTCCCAGCTGTGTTCTGTAATGTAGATCTTGATCTGACGGCCTCTGGCCCTGCACTGTTTTTAAACCAGAGCTGAAAGATTTTGTGGAGTTCATCCATTCTGACGCCGCTCTGGACTACTTGAAGCATAGATGATCTTCTCATTTGCTTTACTCACCAAAAACATTCAGAATAAATGCCCAAGATTTTGATGGCCATGCTTTAGTGGCTGCCTCCAAAATGTTGTACTAGAGATGTTAAAAACGACGTATTTCCAAATAGTCTATAGACTGAAGGGCTAGTCTGGTTTTGGGTTTACCTGACCCCAATCGGACCTGTTTTTTTGTTCAGCAACAGTGATGGAGCACAACAGAATTGAACCGAATGCAGGGGTCAAAGTTTGAAAAATTCATGACAAAAAATAACTTTTGTCTGGGTGTGTTTGACATATGGTGGTTTAAAATTGGACGAATTTAGACATTGAAAAGGTTTTTATATGTGAAATGTCTGAAAGCTACAGCACACAACTGTCAGCATGCTATTAAAGCACTGCCACTAAAGATGCAAAAAATTACAAATAAATAATAATAATTATTAATGATTAAAACAAAATCCCTATGTTATGATATATAACAGAAGTTCCTATATTACAAGATTTAAAATGGTGGAATTTTAAAAGACTGCTATTCTAATTTCATTCCTGTTTGACCTC
Organism: Triplophysa rosa; assembly: GCF_024868665.1. Taxonomy (NCBI): domain Eukaryota; kingdom Metazoa; phylum Chordata; class Actinopteri; order Cypriniformes; family Nemacheilidae; genus Triplophysa; species Triplophysa rosa. The sequence continues at coordinate 5,472,224 of NC_079911.1, read as the reverse complement.
TTAAAGAGATCGTTCACCCAAAAACAAAAATATTTTATCATTTATTACCCTTTTGGCATTGTCAAACCTGTTTAACTTTCTTTCTTCTGTAGAACACAATAGAACATTGGCCCTCATTGACTTCCATTGTATGGACACAACCCACAGAAACATCTTGTTTTGTGTTCCACAGAAGGAAGAGTCAATGATATTAATATTAACAAGATGCGCCTCCGTCGAATGGCGAGGAATGCAAAGCTCAATATGGCCGCTCTAGCGAAGGAAGTCCCCGCCGTCCAGTAAAACGAGCCAATCGTAAATCAGTAATGACTGACGATTCTCTGGGGCGAGCTCTCGTGAGGCACTTGCCAGCCTGTGCGCAAGCACAGTAGATGAGACGACAACGAAAAAGGTGATTTGTAGCGCAATTTAAGCTTAGCAAACCAAAGTCATGATACAGTTCATGTCATGTTTAGTTATTGATCGAAAAATATGCCGTTTAATTTGCCAGCGATTTTAGAAATATCTGCCTTACACCATTCAAGTAGATTGGACTGTGGACTAGCTATGACGTAAATAGCTGCCCAGAGGCGTTGCAAACATGGCCGCCGATTGGAACGACTTCCGTAAACGAACTTTGGTCATATACAGGTCTTGAACTACATGAGGGTGAATAAATGACAGAAATTTTATTTTGGGCGTTCCACAAAATATTGTATGCGTTCTATAACATATTGCGACTGTTGTTGGATTTTCTGCTTCAATTGCGAAAAAATCCCTTTCTTGCGGCATGCTAATCAGTGCATTGTCATATTCTGTAGATAATGTATCTTGCATATGTGTTTGAAGGATGTAGCAAGTGGATTTGTATTTATTTGAATTTACTACAGATGCGATTGTGTTCTTTTTTGTAATGGAAATTGATAATGAGACTCGAACGAGTGTCTGCATTGCATGTTTCGCGTCATAATCGATGGTACTTGTGTCATGGGTAAAAGAAGGGTAAAGGTTTTTAATGTTATTTGAATCGTAGAACACTGATGCCAGAGAGCTTTTTGTATGTTTTTTGTTCTCTCTATGATGCCAAGGCATTTTTTTCTCTTTCCTGTGGGAAACTGGTTATGTTCTTGATGTCAATGTCAAGGCCTAGTGCTCTCAAGAGAATCAATCTCCCATGATGATGTTGCTCTCTGCTGTGCCATATTAGGATGCCGGACCCAAGCGGTCCACTGCCATCGCAGAAAATGGAGGGCTGAGCTGGAACAGTGTGTGTTTGCTGTCGACGGAACACACAACCCTCCGTGCACACAAACTCACAGCTCTTGATTGTAGCAGGCGTCTGTGTTGAATTTATTCATGCATGTTCTAGCAGTCGGTTAAATCGTCCGGCTCTTTAATGACGTGCTTATGATCTTGGCCTTGTAAGTGGCAATGATTTGTATTTGATTAACTGGAGAGAATTGTTTTTTTTTGCCTTTAACCCTTTAACTTAAGTGTCCCGAATTGTATTTCGCTTCCTCTTTCTTATCTGAAGTGAACGTTTCTCACAAGGGTATGAAAACACTGCTTGGTGTTGATGATTAACACTGTTTCGGACAGAAGTTGCTGGGTTGAAAGAAGATTCTGCTTCTGTTTTTTTTGTTGCAAAATATGGTTGTAGCTGAGGTACTGGTGTAGTGTACCGCACATTTTGTAAAGATGTCATGTTTTAGAAAATAATTGTCTATAACATATTTATATTCTGGTATATCTGCACTGAGGAAATAAATGTGATCTCAATGTGTCTTTTATCGTGTGTTATTTATATAAAGGAACATGTTGAGTGAGTTTGTGTTCGTGTACACGTATGTTTTTTAATGCAGATGAATGTGCTGGTGCCAGCCTATGACAGTACATTAATAGTCTCCTCTTTGCAGGCGGGCATTGGACGATAATTGAACCAGCACATCACATGCTCTCACACACACGTTTACACAAAAGTAATGCATTGCGATTGTATGTGATATGGAATAGGAGCAGTGACGTAACTGTGCAACGTTTACCTTGTATTTAAGAAATGATCCACAACTTCACGCATGTCATAAGAGTAGAGTTGGCTCATGTAAAGTCTTGTTACTTATTGAATAAACCTTTGGCACAACTTACCCAAATATATCTGACACTACCCTACAACTACCATTTTGGAATTATTTAACAACTCATGGCCAATCATTGGCGAAGTATGCATAGTTTTACAAATTGGCAATTTGCTTGCATGTATGATACAGTGTATGAAGAGTTCATTTGCAAAAACGGATCATCATTATTTTTTCAAAAATCATGTTTTTATTGTGCATTCCAAGTAATGCTGTATCAATCAAACTGCAGTTAGGTTGTTTTGATTAAGTAATAATAACTAAAAAAAAATACAGCTAACAAACACAATAAAAAACACCATAACGTACTGAAAAACATGATTTTTTAAACAGGTTTTTAAAATGTTATCTGTTTTTGTATCGATACAATTGAGCACCTCATTTACATAACACTTGGAGTATCTGAAACCATTAATACCATCCACACCTGAAGTGACATTTTAAAAAACAAACAGTACTAATATAGAGTTCATTGTAAGTTGTTGTGTGTTGCCGTCATGGCTGGGTTAGACAGAAATTCTTAACATGGAAAAGATATGTTGCGAGTCTTTGTGTCTTGTGTACACACAGTGTAAATGGAATCTTGAAAATAAAATTTGTGACTATACATAACAGTTCCTCGAATCAGCTGACATGTGACAGCCTAAGACGTCTTGAATTTTGTTTAAATCACTACAAATCAGACTACAAATTTAAGAGAAAATTCTCTTTTACAAGAATTTTTTAAGATAACCTTATTGGTTTAGCGAAACATGTAAAGAAATCATCAAGTTTTATTACTTTTATTACTTTTTAATAAATTTGATTACGTTTAATTTACGTAAAACCAGGCATGACAAAAAACTTTTGTGACCACATTGAAAGCGAAAATGCTGCACAAGATGACACAATCACAGCCGTTTAGTTACATTTAAAGGGATAGTTTAGCCAAAAATGAAAATTCTGTCATGAACAACTTAGTTGTTCCAAACGTGTATAAATGTCTTTGTTCTGTGAAACGCAAAGAAAGATATTTAGAAGAATGTTAGCAACTGCGATTTCTAGGGCACCATTGACAACCATAGTAATACCAAATACTAACATTGACTACCAAAAATTTAAATGGTAGTCAAAGGTGCCCCAGATCTGTTTGTTTTCCTAAATTCTTCAAAATATCTCATTTTGTGTTCTAATATGGTAGTCAATGGTGCCCCAGAAATCTCAGTTGCTAACATTCTTCCAAATATCTACAGGTTTGGAACAACTTGAGTGTAAGTGAATGATGACGGAATTATCATTTTTGGGCGAAATCTCTCTTTAATATCGAATGTATAGTTGTGTAAAACAGGATTTCAGACCAGTAAGATTTTCTGGGGATGATCTACCCAATGTGATGTTACAAATATAGATGTTTTATATATATAATAAACTGGCAATGTTATATTGTTGTTGCTTGTAATTGTGGATGTTTAGGCAATAGCTTTGTTTTATGGCTGTCACAATGACACAATTTCAGTAGCCTATATTGAATTATATTTTATGAACGCTTTTCTTTTTCCCATGCGGTTTGATGATAATATCAACTAAATAAAAATTCAAGTTTGATTTGAATGACATTTTTGTGCAATTATGCAATTTTTGTTAGAGCTGGGTCCTGAAGTATTACCCATAATCCAACAAACCCAAAAGAGTCCTGATTGACTCTGACGGCCCCCGTCGTGTGCCCAGTGAGTGATGTGATGCAGGGAACAGGAAGTGGACCCTCCCGGCCTTTTATTGAGGGAGTGACCAAAAATCAACCCGCCAACTCAATCTCCTCCTCTCGCCTTTCATCAAGCTCGCAACACATTTTATAATCAGCTCCCCCCCCCTAAAAAAAACAAAATGCCATTTTCGACCATTGTTGCTGATCAGAATTAACTGCTGTAAACAATGGTCAGGAAAAAAGTACAGTACTTCCTGCGGAAGCACCCATACACACAATATCACCAGTACAGTCAAAAAAGCACAACTTGTTTTGTGCTCTGTTCACACAGATTTTTTTTGTGCTCTTACACCACTCTTTTCAGGGCCAAGAATGATTATCAACAATGCTGCCCGAACATGAATGTTGTTTCTTATTTAAGACACGGACACTATTTAAGACACGTTTCCTATGAGCAAACCCTAAACCTGCTTAGACTTCCTGCTCCTGTTGCTGACCAGACGGTGAGAGAGTGATTTCTGGGGAACTTTTAGAAAGAAAAAAGTTTTTTTTGCTTCATCTATTCATTTTTTGTTTGTTTGTTATTAATCTCTTCCTGCCATTCTTTGCCTTCTTGCTTTTCTTTAATTCGTGGCTTCCTTTTTAGGGGTTTAATGGAAATGTTCGTGCCCCTGGAAATGTTGGGTTCCTGCTCAAATATGCTTATGTTTTGGTGTGTCACATTTACAATTTAAGCAGTGCAATCTGTGTCATTTATCAGACGTTTCGCTCAGAATTTATGTTGGCATATAATCGAGGCCTGCTTTCCATCTATGTTTTGTCAGGGTATGGCTGGCTTCCATCAAAATAGTTGATGACTAGTCTGCGTAGTCCAATAGTGACTGCATGGGGCAAAGTTTACATAGAAGGTATACAGTATATACAGGGTATGTTTTTGTTACTGTATTGTAAGTTTTTACATGAATCTTTCCGAACTTGTTAACTGTTGCCGTCTCGGTCAAACAAAAGCTTATTGAGGACCGTGAAATATTAATAACACAAAACTTTTACTCAATATATGCTTTTTTCCTGTATGCTTTTTGTGGTAACACTTTAGTATAGGGACCAATTTTCTCCATTAACAAGTTGCTTATTAGCATGCATATTATTAGAATACAGACTGTTTATTAGTTCTTATAAACCATATTTTACATCCCTAATCCTACCCAATACCTATGTCATGGTTCTGCCCCATCTTGTTTTGCTTTTCTTGATCTTGTGGCAGAGCCATGGCAGAACCTCTTGTTTCATGTGGAGAGAAGCATTTTGGCCCACTTGGCCTTCCACGTGCTCTCTCCGGGTCTCGTCTTTGTCCCCGCCCTCTTGTATCCCTCATTATTGCTTGTTATTTGTTTCATGCCCTACACCTGTCCCATCTTGATTTGGTCCCTTATTTAATGCCCCTTTGTTCTCTGTCCTGTGCTGGTTCATTGTTATCTGTCATTCGTTTCATGTGGGTGAGTTCCTGTCTCTGTTAGTCTAGTCTAGTCTAGTTATTTGTAGTTAATGTCAAATGTTGTCTCTAGTCTAGTTTAGTGTAGTTAGTCCATGTTCTTGTTATCAGTCATGTTTATAACCATGTTCTTTGTATTTTTTCCCCCTTGTGGGTTTTTGTTTTGTCTATTTTATTATTAAATGTCTTGTTAACCCCTTACCCGCTGTCTGCGCCTGGGTCCTCTGTCCTTGTATCTTTGCGTCTCACCTGTTTCATGACAACCTAAACCTAACAACTACCTTACTAACTATTAATAAAGCACCAAATTAGGAGTTTATTAAGGCAAAAGTCGCAGTTAATGGTTTGTAAATTGCGAGAATTGGACCTTAAAATAAAGTTTTTTGTTTTTAAGTGCTTTTATGTGTATGTTCAAATAAAATCCATATTCCCTGAAAAAATTGTCCACCTTTGAAGTTTAGTGTTTTGTCCATTTTGTATCATAAATCTCATATGTGACCGTGGACCACAAAACCAGTCACAAGTCGCACGGGTGCTACATATTTGTAGCAATAGCCAACAATACATTGTATGGGTCAAAATAATAGATTTTCTTTTATGCCAAAAATCATTGGGATATTAAGTAAAGATCGTGTTCCATGAAGATATTTTGTGAATTTTTGACTGTAAATGTATCAAAACTTATTTTTTGTGAGTGATGCAACCAAATCGCGAACAAAAATATAAACCGTGTACAAAAACGGCCGGAAATAGCTAAAAACTTGACTCGCTGCTGCCTGCACTTTGGGAATTACCCACTCGAGTTTGGTATCTATGTAAAGCTTAGAATTTCAGGTTCATCTACTCTACAAAATGTTATTACAGCATGAAGCCAAAAGAGACCATTAAGCTAAACATTTTTCTTCTTAGCAACAGCCTGCTACAGCGCCCCCTTTAAAGGCGATATTTTGTTTTTTTTGCACCCTCAGATTTCAGATTATCAGATCTTGTATCTCGGCCAAAATACTGTCCTAACAAACCATACATCAATGGAAAGCTTATTTATCGATGATGTATAAATCCAAATTTAAAAAAATGAACCCTTATGACCGGTTTTGTGGTCCAGGGTCACATATTTTGATGGTTAAACTTACCTGAGGGGCATTAAAAGCAAATAGTGTGCAACATATCGCTTTTGTCCACTAATCGTTGCTGTCCTTTTGAAACCTCGTATGTCCAAATTCGCTGTTTTTCAGGAAATGGATCGATTTAATACTGTGTTGTCAAAGTGGACAAGCATTTTTTAATACTTTATATTGGTTAAATATTTGCCAAACCCAGTGACAAGGGTGACTAATAATAATGATTTATGATAAAAATAAAAATGACACAATATGGAGATTCGAGGTTTGAGAAGGACAGCAGCGACAACAGAGAAACTCGAACCTGACCCTCATAATTACTTCAGTAAAGCAAAGTCGGATAATTCTGACATCATGTGAAGGCAGGGTGTACCTGAAATAAAACCATTCCCTTGCCATCTCAAACACAACGATCTGAACTTCGGAGACATGCTACAGGTCGAGCACCATCTGTGTAGTCAAACTGATCCGATTACAGTACGGTCCGGTCTCAGACTGACCTATTTTTATCTTCTCATCTATTTGATTTACTGTAACTGTCCTAGTTTCTCCTCAGACCGTTTCCATCCTCTTCTCGGCTTGCCGGCCCAAGGCCTCGCTCGTACAGTGGGTCAGTCTGCTCAGAGTTCGCGTTGAGTCTGCGTAGCTGCCGAGGCTGTCAGCTGAGCTGCTGGCTGTGGATGCATTATTTAGTGGCTTCTCTCTTCCACATAAACAGAGCATCAATTATAGAAAAAGAGGGTCATTAATCTTTGAAAAGGGGGTATGCTTACTAAGGCTGGAATCTGCTATTACCACAAGTGTGTGGGAGTGCTTGTGAGCATCGTGCACGTATTGGCATGTTGTTTTTTTGCTAGACACTTTTCTCTGGATTGTTTTATGAGCTTTAGTGGCCATTACTTGCAGATGGTACTTGACTAGTATTACACGTGAGGGGTGTGAATGGAGGGTAAAGAGTAGACAATTATGACTAGAGGTCACTTTTTTGGGTCTATCTCACATTACTTACATACACATTTATAGGTTAGATTTTTAGTTCATTCAAACGGATGCATTCTCATGACGTGGCATTGCTATGCTCTATCGGTTGAGCGACTGGAAAACATAATTGGAAACACATTAATGTGTAGATAAAGCTGTCTGAGTTTGAGGTTGAAGTGGTCAAATGGCTTGGTTAAAGGAATGGTTCACCCAAAAATGTATTTTAATCCATAGTTTTTTCACCCTCATACCATCCTGGGTTTATATGACTTTCTTCACAATTTGAGTAATTTTGAAAGATGTCCTGGCTCTTCCCTGCTTGGTAGTGTCCCATATTTTTAAACCAATGAGACTCCTGGGGAGTCTTCTGAAGCGAAAGTAAAAACGATTAATATTTTTACCTTATTTATCCAAGATAGGTCGCCTTAGAACATGTATTGATGAGAAAAAGACACGTGTAATGGCGGAACGCCGACTTCACGTACCTTAAGGGCGACTCATATTGGTTCTGAGATACGCGAGAACCAATGAGATTCATCCTTGAGATTCGTGAAGCTGGCATGCCGTCGTTACAAAATTATTCAAATTATTTCCACTTGATATGTGATATGGCACATGTGGTGCCAAAGTCTAATGTCATAGTTGTGATTTATTTTGTGTGGTTTAACAAATAATGAATAAGCAGAAAAAAACATTACTGAGATATCCATATAAAACAGACTTCCAAGTTTTCATGCTGCTAAGATAATTTTAAATTAGGTGATAGTTTGCACAGTGGCGCCCCCAGATCATTTTAATAGGGGTGGCCAGGGGAGGCCACAGCAAATCTCGGGGTGCCACACCAAAAAAAAGAATTCGGTGTAATGTGTGTTACACTTTTTTTTTTTTTAATCTGGTGTCGCCAGAATTGTTTGTGAATAGTTTGTTGTTGGTCCATGAACAGTTTTAATCCCCTCATAACCGCCAACTCTGCATGCGTCTCTGCACAATGTCCTGACCTCCCAATTACAGAGAGGTGATTGAGAGAGATTAACTGGAAAAATAGGAACAGAGCGAAAAATAAAAAACTAGGATGAAGAAAGTCAGTGTGTGTATTCAGTGGAACAAAGACGGCGTGACGGCCGACGTTAATCGTGCTTTTTGCAGATTGTGGTCTTGTCCTTGGAAAAGGAATGAATAAAACATGGTGTCCTGAATTTAGACCGAACTACACCCAAAATTTAGACACCCGAGGGAGATGAAAAAACCTATGGAGACTCCACACCTACGATTTGTCTTGTGTGCCGCATAGCGACTTCCATACAGTTAACTTGTGCGTTTCACATGTTAATAATACCGAACAACATGTAAAATGCATTTCACATTGCGTTCCAGCTGTGCTTGACTATCCTGCCTCATCTCTGTTTTTAAGATTGTAGTTTTTTTATTACAGATTACAGTAGTTTTGTGTTCAATGGAAGACAATGGGGGCCAATGTTCTTTGGTTACCAGCGTTTTTCAAAATGTCTTCTTTTGTGTTTTGGGTTCAGTGATGTCATGCAGGCTCCGCCCGCTAACCAGGACTGATCCACCATTAAAATTCGAAAGAATTTTGCTTTGGTGTATATTATAACATGGTAAAATGTGTTAAATAGAGCTGAAAGTATCAGCGAAAAAATTTTTTTTTTTAAATGCATGGGGTCAGGGATTTGTCGAACTTTCAGAATTACAAGCATTCTGAGGATGTGTGTGTTTGTGTGTGTGAGACAGGGTGTAATGGGCCATTACTCACATTCTCCCATCTCTCGTATTAATGACCGTGGATAATGATTACATTAATTATGACGGATAGTTAAGAACTTCATCTTCTCACTAGAAGCGTCTTTACGATTGCCCAAGGTGGTTGCATATCAAATGGGCCCTTCCAGATGGAAGAACCTGACACATTCACACTATGAGACATGTTCAGGAAGTGATAAATCACTGTAGCAGGAAGTGAGGTAGGAGTCCATCTGCAGTGCAGTTACTGTACTGCTGTGACTGACACCTGCAGGCATGATGTAATATATTGCATTATTATTTAAATGGAAAAAGGATGTGACAGCGGTTTGGCCTTAAGCTTTCTAAGTGGGCTTTGAAATGAGTGCATCTATAAATAGATGTTGTATAATCTAAACAAGGCTGTACAGTAACTCTACATGTAACTATTGGTGTTGTGTAGTAGATTAGTAATAGTTTATAAAAAAGGGATTTAAAAACCTGCTAAATTGCTTCATGATATATGTCATTTATTTTAATTGCAAAATAAAAAATAAAATAAATCATAAATAATGTGACTTGTATCATAAGGTCATGTACAGGATCTCAGAGGCCTTGGTCATGTGCTTCTGGAGTGTTGTGAAAAGACGTTTTGTACACTGCTCTGTCTATCTCTCTGTTCATCTCTCTTTCTTCGGACCCCACGCCTCAGTCATGTGATGATGTTCTTGAAATAACTGCGTTTTTTGCCTCTAATTGGCTGTTTAAAGTGCGGTGGTTAAAATGAACAGTGTGCAAATCTTCTTTCCCTCTTCTTTTTCCTTTTATACTTCAGGGGTAATAAAAAATAAAACACAAAAGAAGATATTTTGAGAAATGTCTTATTTGTTTGTATTCATACTGATGAGTAATGTTCATGTTTGAGTGAGCTATCCCTTTAAGTCTTAAAAACGATACATACAATAGATTTGTGTGAGAATCAGATCAACTGAAATATTGAAAACAGTTTATTCACCATGAACATTGACAGAAATATATAAAAATGAGATTTGAGGGTTGAGAAAACGTTGTATTGGTAAGTCAGGGATGATAATATAGGGAATTTGCTGTAGGTAGGGGGAGACCAACAGGGATTTTCGCTGAAATTAACCCAGCTCTATTTTTAGGCACCTTGATGTGTTTCGTCAAAAGTGTCTTATTTGTTCTTTCAGCAGCACTAAATACTGGAGGCATATATGACAGAGCTAGGTTAAAGTTTGCTAAAAAAACAAATGTACATGACTTAAGTATTTGTAGGAAGCTGTGTCTTGTGAAAGAGAAATATATTGGCAATGCTGATACCAATGTTATTTGTTTTGGCTACTAATTGTACAACGCCTTAGTTGTATTTATGGGATAGCTGTGTCTTGTGAGACCATATATCGGCCAGTTCATTAAAACGATTATTCACTTTGGCTGATAATCGAAATTGCTGAAAAGTGTATGTAATATGGCTTGGTATTGCAGAACCAGTTTATCTGATATTTAGGATCTGAAATAACTAACGAAGGATTAAAGTAAAATGAAGTATTGAACTGTAGCGTACGGCTGTAGCGTATGCGAACCCCGGAAGCGAGTTAGCATTTTAGCACTTCCAGTTCCATCGCCCCAAAGTCTGTGGGTTTTATTAACGAATTTCTGGTCAATTGCCTGAAACGAGATCTGTGGTTAACGAAACCTCAAAATATTTTCACGTTTTAATCTATGACAAATCACACCAGATACAGTATAAGCCGCTCATGATTTTAAAAGCTTCATTGTGTCTTGAAAACGGCGGTTGCGTACAAGTTGATAAAAGCAACAACTTCCTTTGGCGGGGACGTTATACGTTATCTAATCTACGTTATCCACATTATTAGTGTTGGGAATCGTAAATCAATTCCAATTTGGAATCGGAATCGAAAGACTAGGAATCGGATCGGAAACTAAAGGAATAGGAATCGTATTCTTGAGATTAAAATTTGAATTCCTCTTCTCAATTCCTGTGTGCATATTTTCAGAAAAGTACACACGTTGCGTTATCTGCTGATATCTCAATAAAAGCCCTTATGAAAATTAACTTTTTTTTTTACTATAGTAAGCATAGTTTAACTATAGTATTTGCATTAAAAAGCACAAGAACCACAAATTAACTATAGTTTCATTATAGTAATAACAGTTTAACCATGATGTAGTTCAACAATGGTAATACAAATTGTAATAAATCAGAAAAAACATGGTTCTATGTGTATATATACACAAAACGGTGCTCATAAATATAGATATTTTTTGCAAATAAGTAGGCTAAATGACCAATACAGGTTGATATCTAAATGTTTTACTTCAACTGTGGAATCGAAACTGGGAATCGATAAGAATCTAAATCGATACGCAGAATCGGAATTAGAATCGATAAAATTCAAACGTTTCCCAACCCTAAATGAGAAGGATATTAATTCACGGAGTAATTACTTACCAGGAAACGCATTTTTAATAAAGTTTAAAAGAGTTTCTGGAGGCTTGGTGGTGGTGACGTTGATATCGAGCAATCGTCTTGTAGTGTGTTTATAGCATCATGTTAGCTTTTTACTTCTGATGATTTAGGTTCCAAAAATAACAAATGTTATGTTCATTAGGGCCCGAGCACGGAGGAGCAAGCCACCGGCTTGCACCGTAGTGCAGAGCCCTTTTGTTTCTGTGTTGTTGTTTCTTCTTCTTCTTCTTCTTCT